>NC_080725.1:22160000-22170000 GCF_019097595.1 Hemibagrus wyckioides
CTCACTCACACTCTCACACTCACTCTCACTCACTCACTCACTCACACTCTCACACTCACTCACACTCTCACACTCACTCTCACTCACTCACTCACACTCACTCACTCACACACTCACTCACTCACTCACTCACTCACACACTCACACTCACTCACACACTCTCACACTCACTCACACACTCACTCACACACTCACTCACTCACTCACACACTCACTCACTCACACACTCACTCACTCACTCACTCACACACTCACTCACTCACTCACACACTCACTCACTCACTCACTCACTCACTCACACACTCACACTCACTCACACACTCACTCACACACTCAGTCTCACACACTCACTCACTCACTCACACACTCACTCATTAACTTACTCACACACTCACTCACTCACACACTCACACACTCACTCACTCACTCACTCACTCACTCACTCACTCACTCACACTCTCACACTCACTCACACTCTCACACTCTCACTCTCACTCACTCACACACTCACTCACTCACACACTCACTCACTCACACACTCACTCACACACTCACAGACACACACACTCACACACTCACTCACTCACTCACTCACACACTCACACACTCACTCACACACTCACACACTCACTCACACACTCACTCACACACACTCACACACTCACTCACACACTCACAGTCTCACACACTCACTCACTCACTCACTCACTCACACACTCAGTCACTCACACACTCAGTCTCACACACTCACTCACTCACTCACTCACACACTCACTCATTAACTTACTCACACACTCACTCACTCACTCACTCACTCACACACTCACACACTCACTCACTCACTCACACACTCACTCACTCACACACTCACTCACTCACACACTCACACTCACTCACTCACTCACTCACACACTCACTCACTCACTCACTCACTCACACACTCACTCACACACTCACAGTCTCACACACTCACTTACTCACTCACTCACTCACACACTCACTCATTAACTTACTCACACACTCACTCACATACACTCACTCACACACTCACTCACTCACACACTCACACTCACTCACACACTCACTCATTTACTTACTCACACACTCACTCTCTCACACACTCACTCACTCATACACTCACTCACACACTCACTCACTCACACACTCACTCTCTCACACACTCACTTACTCACTCTCTCACACACTCTCTCACTCATACACTCTCTCACACACTCACTTACTCACTCTCTCACACACTCACTCACTCTCTCACTCACACACTCACACTCTCACACTCTCACTCTCACTCACTCACTCACACTCTCACACTCTCACTCTCACTCACTCACTCACACACTCACACTCACTCACACTCTCACACTCTCACTCTCACTCACTCACTCACACTCTCACACTCACTCACACTCTCACACTCACTCTCACTCACTCACTCACTCACTCACTCACACTCTCACACTCTCACACTCTCACACTCACTCACTCACTCACTCACACTCACACACTCACTCACTCACTCACACTCACTCACACTCTCACTCTCACTCACTCACTCACACTATCACACTCACTCACACTCTCACACTCTCACTCACTCACTCACTTACACTCTCACACTCTCACTCACTCACTCACTCACTTACACTCTCACACTCACTCACTCACTCACACTCTCACTTACACTCTCACACTCTCACTCACTCACTCACTCACTTACACTCTCACACTCTCACTCACTCACTCACTCACTTACACTCTCACACTCTCACTCACTCACTCACTCACTCACTCACACTCTCACACTCTCACTCACTCACTCACTCACTTACACTCTCACACTCACTCACTCACTCACACTCTCACACTCACTCACACTCACTCACACTCTCACTCTCACTCACTCACTCACTCACTCACACTCACTCACTCACACACTCACTCACTCACACACACACATACACACAAAGCAGTTTACTGTAGTTCTTTTGGATGTAAAATCTGTTGGATGTTAACTCTGGATGTTTTTTGACCTGGTGTGTGTGTGTGTGTGTGTGTGTGTGTGTGTGTGTTCCTCAGTACTCAACATACTGTTCATGATGAGGTTTAGAGTGCAGTGAGGATGACTCGTGGAATAATGGGCTAGCGTTGAGTTCCGCTAAATAAATAGCTGAGTAGCAGAGCAATAGAAGTTTAGCAACTTAGCAGTTTCCATGGAAATGTTTGAAGAACTTGGACACACACACACACTCTCTCTCTCTCTATCTCTCTCTCTTGTTGCTGTGATTTTTCTTCAGTTGAATATAAATGAATTGTTGATGTATTTCTGCTACAGTTATTAATATTAAGTGTAATGATTCACTTTTCTGCAGTAAAACTCAGTACAGAAAAAGATCTGAGTTCACAGCATACACTTCTGACAGATGTGAAGTAGATAGATAGATAGATAGATAGATAGATAGATAGATAGATAGATAGATAGATAGATAGATAGATAGATAGATAGATAGATAGATAGATAGAGCTAACTGGAGAGAGAGATGGATGGATGGATGGATGGGTGGATGGACGGATGGATGGATGGGTGGATGGACGGATGGATGGATGGGTGGATGGACGGATGGATGGATGGGTGAGTGGATGGATAGATGAGTAAATAGACGGATGGATGGATGGATGGATGTAAGAGTGGATAGATGGATGAATGGATCTGCTGGTTGTAAACATTGTATGTTCGAAAGCACGCTAGGCTAGTAACTTCGCTAATACTAGATAGAACTGCTAAAGCGTTGTTATGGTTACGGTGTGAAAGTCAGATTAGACTTCGGCATTGATCCAGCAAGGGTCACTGTAGGGTCAGATCGGTTTCCGGCGCTGGCGTCCTTCCTGTTAGAACCCTCATTAGCGATGGAGGAACGCTCGAGTTCTGTGGCTCAATTTCTATTTATTTACAACTGGGAAAGCATAAGGAGCTCCGTCACCGTGGAAACGTTTTGTAGGAATGTTCATGTGCTGGAGCTGGAGCGAGCGTGTCAGATGAAACGTCTCCATGCTTCCAGCAGAAAAACCGTGCAGCGGGTCGTATCATGGCTGAGAGGCAAATATGCTAATGCTCATTTCCTCTGCAGTCACAGGCCTGAGCTTCCTTTATCTGATTCTAAAATCATCAGCTTCTACATCAGACTGCTCTCCTCCTGTCCCTGCTGACCACTATACTGAACTGATCAGTATACCACACACACACACACACACACACACAGTGGGAGCTGCAGTGTGTCAAATCCATGCTGTGGGTTTTACAGCAAATCTTCTCTACTGAGGGAGAGAGAGAGAGAGAGAGAGAGAGAGAGAGAGAGAAATAGAGTGAGAGACCGAGAGAATAGTGTGTGTGTGTGAGAGAAAGAGAGAGAGAGAGAGTGAGAGAATATTGTGTGTGTGTGTGTGTGTGTGTGGGAGAGAGAGAGAGAATAATGGAGGAGAATCTTCTTCTGAACATTTATCCATCAAGGTCAGGAGAACGTTGAGAAAATCCTTGACGTGAAACCAAGAAAAAAAATCCTCTCTAATTTTATTTACGTGAGAGATGACGTCACATCTAACGATAAATTCCTTTTCACGTCTGATCTTCATACACATGATACGTTCATTTTAACATGATAGACGATTCATTCATTTATTTATTTTTGTGATTTTTAGAAAATTATTTTTAAACAATTAATTAATATTTAATTTTTTAATGTCATTTTAAACAATGCATTTATTTATTTTTTATTTTTTTAGACAATTCATCAATTTTATGTGATTTTTTAAACAATTTGTTAATTTTTATGTGATTTTAAACAATTTATTACTTTTAAAAAGAATTAAACAAATAATTCATTTTAATGTGATTTTAAAGAATTAATACATTATTTATTTTAAGACAATTCATTTATTTTTATTTAATTTTAAACAAATCACAATTTTTTTATATTTTGTAGACAATTAATGAATTTTAATGTGATTTTTAAACAATGCATTTTTTTCAGATATTTCATAAATTTTTAATTTTTTTAAAAAATACATTAATTTTGAATTTTTTCAGACAATTCATTAATTTTTTATTTTTAAGACAATTCATTATTTTTTTGACATTTCATAATTTTTTAATTCATTAATATTTCTGTGATTTTTAAACAATTTATTAATTTTAATTTTTTAGACAATTCATTCATTTTTGTGATTTTTAAACAATTCATTAATTTTTAATTTTTTAAGACAATTCATTTTTTTATTTTTTAAGGCAATTCATTAATTTTTATGTAATTTTGAAATAATTCATTAATTTTCAGATTTTTTTAGAGGACTCATTAATTTTTTGTGATTTTTAGACGATTCATTAATTTTCAGATGATTTTTACATGATCATTCACTAATGTTTTACATTTTTAGATGAATCATTCATTTATTTTCACGTGACTCTTTAGACCATTCATTTATTTTCATGTGGTGTTAGACGATTCGTTTACTTTTTTCCTGATTCTATATGATTCATTAATTCATTCGCACATTTATTAGACGATTCGTTGATTTATTCTTCACATGACTATTGGACGATTCATTCATTTATTCTTCATGTGATTTTTAGATGATTTGTTTACATTCGCATGATATTTAGACGATTCATTCATGTATTTTCACGTGATTTTTTGATTCGTTTGCAATATTTGTGCCCGATTCCATACGAAAGCATTTCATTTACCCCAAATTAATTTTTACTCATTCATTTATTTTTCACGTCTGATTTTTGTAAATGTATTTCACTAGTGATTTTTTAAATTTATTTATTTACTTATTTTATTATTTATTGCAGTGTGATTTCCTTTGCAAACTTTATTCATTTTAACTAATCATTAATTTATTTTCATTTATTAGCACATATTTTTGAAGACAATTCATTAATTTTTTATGTGATTTGAAACAATATATTTATTTAATTTTTTAATTATTTTTTAGACTATTCATAAATTTTTGTGATTTTATTTATTTTTTAAGACAATTCATTAATTTAATTCTTTTGAAAACTTTTTTCATTCTAACTAATAAATCAATTTATTTTCACATAGGTTTTAACACAGAACTCATTTATTTGCACGTTTGTAAACATAATTAATTCTTCACAGACATTATTCATTAATTTTTTTACATAATTTTATTTGATTAGTTTCATTCATTTATACATAATTCTTATACACAATTTCACACAATTCCTACACATAAATCTATTATTATTATTATTATTATTATTATTATTATTATTATTATTACATTTTCTCCACAATTCCTCCATTTCATGTAATTTTACACACAGTTTATTTTTCATTTTAAAAAGCCAATTAATTGACACGTTAATTAGTTGCATTCTGTTAATTCTATGCAAGAAAACACAAAATCTTGTTATGTTTTTGTGAGATATTGATGTGAGAGAAGAGTTACCATGCCATTAATGTTAGCTTTAATGAATTTAATGTTATTTTTAATGAGTTTTCTTGACAAATGAATGGAAAAAAACCCGAATTTGTTCGAGTTTTAAGGCTAAATCTCCCCACAGTCTTGCAATCGGCATGATTTAGCCGGAGAAAATGTTCTTTAACGAGTCCTTGTAGAATCTTCGAGGGTTTCTTCCCAGCTCCCAGCTGATTGTAATGGTTTCTCTTCGCTACACATTATGAAAGTAATAAAGAGCTTTTCCTGCATGAGGTTGTGTGTGTGTGTGTGTGTGTGTGTGTGTGTTAGCAAAACCAGCGATTAGCATGCTCTGTGTGAACTCAACACATTGCTAGTTTCCTCTGTGCACATAACTGCCAGGGATTTAAATGTTTCCCGTTGCTTCGTCGCTTCAGAAGCGTTCAATTATTTAGACAGTTTGCTTTATGAATTTATAAACGTCGAATTAAACGGTGGCTACGTGGGAAAGCCTGTGATGTTAATTTTAATTTTATTTTAAACAGAGCTTAAGGAAACGTGATCAGTGACTGAACACGATTAAAGACATTTAAAGACATTATTTGAACAGTATTTAATTCAAATTTATTTACTTATTTAATTGTTTGTTTACTTATTTATTTACTCATTTATTTATTTATTTATTGTATAATATTTTTCTGCCTCATCCATTTAATTATATTTTATTGATTTTTTTATTGAATTACTTTTTTATTGATTTTTTTCCTGCATTATTATGAGATAATAATAATACTGCATTATTAGTAGTAGTAGTAGTATTATTTAAATAAAAATATTTGTTAGAAATTCAGCTCAGAAATGATTATTGTTTATATAATTATATAATATTTTTATTATTATTATTATTATTATTATTATTTTACAGTACAGTGTTGTTTTCTATTTATATATTTATTTCTAATCATTTATAATAATAATAATTCCCACTCTCAGTCCATCCCGGTGCCTCCAGAGGTCAGAAGGTGGATCCAGTTTTAGCTGAAGATGGATAAACTCTTTCATATGGCGTCAGGTTCAAACTGGCTCTGTTTTAGAGGCAACATGCTGTAAATGTCTTCCTCCACATCCGTCTGGACACTGAAACCACTTTATAGACCTTTTGTTTTTCTTCCACAGAAACCCGAGTTCACTGTAAAGGGTGAAAAAAAGCTTGAGAAAAAGTGTTACTGAAAATCAGAAGGAGAAAGTTTGGGGTGTTGTGTAATAATCAGGATCTTTAACATGGAAAAGAAAGCTGAAACGTGCTGAAGTGTTTAACAGTCAATTCAAAGCTGGCTCTTTTCATCTGAACATGATGGATGGATGGATGGATGGATGGACAGGTTGATAGATTGATGGATGGACTCATTGCTTGTATTGATGAATAGATAGATAGATAGATAGATAGATAGATAGATAGATAGATAGATAGATAGATAGATAGATAGATAGATAGATAGATAGATAGATAGATGGATGGATGGATGGATGGATGGATGGATGGATGGATGGATGGAATCATTGCTTATACTGATTGATAGCTTGATGAATGGATGGATGGATTGACAGATAGATAACTTGATTGATTGATTGATCAATCATTGGTTGATTGACATTACTTAATGAATAGATTGATAGATGGACTCATTGATTGGTTGATTGATTGATTGATAGATGGACTCATTGATTGATTGATTGATGGAATCATTGATTGATTGATTGGTTGATTGATTTGTTAGTTAGATAAGAGTCAGTCTTTATAACTAGTGAAAATGTAAGCCATGAAAAGCAATAAAAGCTTTCCTTTTTAATCACAGCACAAATCCCTTAAACTCCACCCTCCCACGAGTTGGGCCTGATTAATAAAGTAGTAAAAGCCGTGTTCGAGGTTCGTCCTGCATCATGTCCTGATCACACGTCTGCCTCTAACCCACACCTGGGAGCTGACGCAAGTCTCTGCCCTGGAGCTGGAGATAATAATGAAGGTATTTGGTGCACATTTGGGAGGAAATGACTGCTGTAGTGTGTTATAAAGCCAGATTAACACGCTCCGCTTCAACTCCACACATCAGCAGTTTTACTCCGGATTTACAAAAAAAAAAAATCTTTCCGCTTGCTTCAGAAATATTTAGTCATTCTGCAGTGCTGTAAGCACGAGAGCGTTTAATCTCACAGCCCAGTGCATGGCGTCACATACCAGACTCACTGGATAACACCCGGGCCCTCAGGGCCACACACAGACCGCCGCTTTAAACTTTAAAACCTGAAGAGAGCAAAGCTAACGTGACGGAGATCCGGGCCTGAAAGCTTCGTCTCACCCAGGACACCATGAAGACCTGACATTATTGAATTTATTTTCTGACTTATTTTCTTTTTACTCATTTGATTTAGACTTTAAACAATAATATTGATCATAAACCTCAGATTTCCGATCTCTCAGATTACTGTGATTTATTTACGAAAAGAAGTCCAAAAATCATGTTTGGATTTTTTTTTTAATATATTTTATCATATATTGATAAACAAAACACAGACCCACCCTTAACCTCAGTAACAGGAAACGGGGGAATCTGATTGGTCAGGAGATTTATTTAAAATTCTCACTGATGGAAGTCTCCAGTTTCACAGTCAGCGGTAAAGCTGAGGAGTTTTTTCTCAATAATTAATTTAAAAATATTGCGAAATTGCTGTGATAGAAGCGGAATAAAAAGCTTCATGGGATATGTTTTTTAGAAAAATAATTAACTTCCAGGTAACTCCACTATACTTTCTCTTAAGCGGCGTTTTTCTTTTCTTTCACACGCAAGAACAAAGCAGCTTGTGCTGTAAAAGAAATAAAAAAAGAAACAATCACCGGTTCATTTTTTTTCCTGAAATAGCAATAAAAGCAAGCGTAGATGGCTAACAGGCACCGGCTGACATGTGGTTAGAGAACAGGACACAGACTCCATCCATCAAACGGACTGGAGAAGTGCGTGCAATCAGAGTTTGTTTCTTTTTTGCTTTTTATTTTCTTTATCCACAGGTGACGAATGAAGAGTCGTCCAAGTCTGAGGCGTTTTCCTCAGAGGGCATCAACGTAAAAAGTGAGCGGAGAGAAAGCTGCAGTCTCGGCTCTCTGAAAGCTGATAATGAAGACGTATAAGCGGGTTGTCCGGCCCATCCCCCCACCGTCCTCCGGGAGAGAAAGACTTCCTCGAATGAAGGAGAATCGTTCTTCATCAGCAGCGCAATCAAGCGCTCGGGATTAAATCGCAGTGGAAGGGACGTTAACGCTGACTGAGGGGATGGTCTGGTAGGTACTCGGACTGTACAGATGTGAGCGTGTGGGAGGTTTAGATCGCTCTTCCAAAGCCAGTGGATTTCCCAAAGCAAACAGAAACTTCAGCACAGAAAAATGCAGGATACACTCAATACTGGAGAGCTATTTTATCCATCCATCTGCTTTCTGTAGCACTTATCCTCCATGGGGTCACCAGGAACCAGGGCTCTATCCCAGGGGTCTATCCTAGGGGTCTATCCTAAGGCTCTAACCCAGGGGTCTATCCCAGGGCTCTATCCCAGGGCTCTATCCCATGGTTCTAACCTAGGGCTCTATTCAAGGGCTCTATTCCAGGGGTCTAACCCAGGGCTCTAACCAAGTAGTCTATCCCAGAGGTCTTTCCCAGGGCTCTATCCTAGAGCTCTATGCCAGGGGTCTATCCCAGGGCTCTATGCCAGGCGTCTATCCCTAGGGTCTATTCCAGGGGTCTATCCTAGGGCTCTAACCCAAGGGTCTATCCTAGGGCTCTATCTCAGAGCTCTATTTCAGGTTACAAGAAAGACGACACTGACCCATGGACTCACTGCAGGACACAATCACACTACACACAATATAGATGCTATTCCCAATAAAATACTGTCTTTGGACTGGAGGAGGAAACTCAAGAAGCCTGATGAGGAAATGTGGAGGTTGTATGCTCTCCCCGTGCCTCTGAGCCTCCTCCAGGCACTCAGGTTTCCTCCCTCAGTCCAAAGGCATGCATTGTAGGCTGATTGATATCTTGAACTTATCCATAGTGAGTATGAATGTGTATGTGTGTGTATGTGTGTGTGTGTGCGTGATTGTGCCCTACAATACACTGCCATCCTACTCAGGATGTCTCCTGACTTGTGCCTTAAGTCTCATGGTATATAGGCATTGGGTTCCCTGTAGAAGAAAATGGTTTTTGGCGTCTTTCCGAGTCCAAGCAAGTCGAGACACTCAATGTTTTTGATAAACTAGCCAGGATAAACAGATAGAGAGATGTTTGACTCCATCAGCACACACTCGCTTCATTTAAAGTGGAAAGTGGTAGCTCAGTGGTTAAGGTGTTGGACTACTGATCAGAAGGTTTGAATCCCAGGTCCACCAAACTTGGGCCACTAAGCAAGGCCCTTAACCCTCTATTGATCAGTTGTATAATTGTAAGTTGCTCTGTGGATCCCACATTGTCCTTATCCAGGGCATTAAAACCTTGTG
>NC_080725.1:22175000-22192500 GCF_019097595.1 Hemibagrus wyckioides
ACTGGAGACTCCTTCCATAAAATGTGACATAATCGACTCTTGAGCTGTTACTATGGAAACGACAACAAAAAATTCTATGGATTTCGGACATTCAAGAGATTGAACCATGTGGTTAGACTCAGTTCTGTAAAAAGTAGCTGAATGTTAGGTTTAAGCCACGCCCCTAATCCAAACCCATCCCTAATCATAACTTTAACCTTAATCCTTTCTCATTGTTTTGTATATTTTCTCTGAAAATCTACACAAAAAAATCTGATTTAAGTTGAAATAAATTAAATTAGAACATTTTGGTTTTCAGAAAAAAATTTGAGAAAACTGAGAAAAAAAATTCGTTTTTAACACTGGAGACTCCTTCCAATAAATGTTACATAAACATCTCCTCTTGGGAAACTTCACCGTATCTGCAATTACACACGTTTTCTTTTAAATATCTGCAATACAAGATACTGTTGCTATGAAAACGATAGAGTCTGGTTAGATTTGGGATTTTTATTTATTTATTTATTTGTTTGTTTGTTTATTTTGGGATTTATTTATTTCCATATAACCAAAGTTGTACAAAAAAAGAAATAGAAAAAAAAATTAATAATAATTATTATTATTATTATTTCATTTATTCTTTTTAAAACTTCTGTGTTGGAAAAAAATAAATACTGAAAAACGTTACTGAAAATATATAAATTCTTAAACAAATTTTAAATCTATTAAATTAAAATAAAATAAAATAAGATCAAATAAAAAAGAAATAAGATAAGATAAAATAAGATAAAAGGAAATTAAAAATTAAATAAATAAATAAATTAAAATAAAATTAAATTAAATTAAATTAAAATAAAAAATGAAATAAGATAAAATTAAATTAAAATTAAATTAAATTAAATTAAATTAAATTAAATTAAATTAAATTAAATTAAATTAAATTAAATTAAATTAAAATAAAATAAGATAAAATACAATTAAAATAAAATTAAAATAAAATTAATAAAATTATTTCTAACCAGGATAAAACCTCATTTTTATTATCGTAACATTTCATCATGCTGATTCAGAAAAAAAAAAAGTTTCTGACACTGGAGACTCCTTCCTTAAATGTGACATAAATGCCGTGAATCTTCATCGATTTTTTCCACAGCTCAAGCTCCTGTTGCTATAGAAACGAAGTGGTGTTAGAAATGTATCAGAGGTTTATCATACAAACCTGCGAGTTTTTCTATGGAATGAATGCAGGCGGCGTTGAATTGTGTGTGTTGTGTGTCGGAGGTGCGGTGCGAGGGGAGAGGATGTAGGTCAAGGACGGATTAAAGAGCTCTTTTAGTTTACGGATCAGAACAAAGCCGAGAGCAGCGACTCTTTCCATCCTCCTTACTTTGATGAGATCTTTCTCTTCTTTGGAGATTTAATTCCATTATGGAAATGCATTACCTTGCAACATCACTCTCTCCTCTCTCTCTCTGTCTCTCACACACACACACTCACACACACACACTTCCTCTCTGGATTTGTTCGGGTTATGGCCGATGCCTAACGGGAGCCATTTACAAATGGATTATGCCGCTGCGTTCCCTGGAGAAAGCTGTCCCTGTGACCTCCACTCCATTGGTTTGAGGCACATTATGCATTTGTGCTTCATGCTACACACACACACACACACCTCCATCTCCTCCATTTCCTGCACATTCTGCTCACACACTCATCCCTCCTCTAACCTCTGCTCCCTCCAGGGGCCACTAATGCAAGTTAGCGAGTCGAGGCACACCAAGGGTCGAGGTATCCGGAACTAAACATTTACAAAGATGCTGGAGCACATACACTCGTGTGTGGGTTTTTTTTTTTTTACCTGCCACACGGTTTTCGGAGGCTAGGAAGGTAGAAGGTGAGCATCCCGGGGACCATGACACTGACCGGACATCCTCCGTTATACTCCTCTTTAGCCCAGTTCTAAAATACACACAACACACATCAGGAGTGTTACATCATCTCAGAGCGATACAGTTTTCTTGATTCTGATTAGTCAGAGATTTAAGTCAAGTCACGTGACTTGTAGGTGGCCTCACACACACACACACACACACACACGCAAATACACACACACGCAAATACACACACACAGATGTACAGAGACATATATATACACACACACAGACACAGAGACACTCACATACACAGACATACACACAGACGCACACACTCAGACTTACAGAGACATACACACATACACTAAAGCACACGCACACACACACACAGACATACTCAGACATACAGACACACAGAGACAGACACACACACACACACAGTAAAGCACACACACACACACTCAGACTTACAGAGACATACACACATACACTAAAGCACACACACACACACAGACATACTCAGACATACAGACACACAGAGACACTCACACACACACACACACAGACATACTCAGACATACAGACACACAGAGACAGACACAAACACACACAGTAAAGCACACACACACACACTCAGACTTACAGAGACATACACACATACACTAAAGCACACACACACACACACACAGACATACTCAGACATACAGACACACAGAGACACTCACACACACACACACACACAGACATACTCAGACATACAGACACACAGAGACACTCACACACACACACACACACACAGTAAAGCACACACACACACACTCAGACTTACAGAGACATACACACATACACTAAAGCACACGCACACACACACACAGACATACTCAGACATACAGACACACAGAGACACACACACACACACAGTAAAGCACACACACACACACACTCAGACTTACAGAGACATACACACATACACTAAAGCACACGCACACACACACACAGACATACTCAGACATACAGACACACAGAGACACACACACACACACAGACATACTCAGACATACAGACACACAGAGACACACACACACACAGACATACTCAGACATACAGACACACAGAGACACACACACACACAGACATACTCAGACATACAGACACACAGAGACACACACACACACACACAGTAAAGCACACACACACACTCAGACTTACAGAGACATACACACATACACTAAAGCACACGCACACACACACACAGACATACTCAGACATACAGACACACAGAGACACTCACACACACACACACACACACACAGTAAAGCACACACACACACACTCAGACTTACAGAGACATACACACATACACTAAAGCACACGCAGACATACTCAGACATATAGAGACACTCACACGCACAGACATACTCATACAGACACACAGAGACACTCACGCACACACACACACACACACACAGTAAAGCACACAGACACACACACAGAAATACAGAGATATACACACATACACACAAACATACACACACACTCACACAGACATACAGAGACATACACACACGCACACACATACACACGGAAATATGCAGATATACACACGCACACACAGACACACACAAATCTGTCTTCTTGTCCCTCAGTACACAAAAGTATATAGAGTGTAAATACACAGTGGTGTGAGACGAGTGCAGGACAAACATCAACATCAGCGTGAGATCGAGTCGCACCGTCACACCGTAATCCTCCCCTTCACTCTACAGCTTTACAGCTGAACACTGGAGCCATGTCTTTAGTCTACTCTGTGTGTGTGTGTGTGTGTGTGTGTGAGAGGGGCTCAGGACTGAATAAGCTCCTTGTGTCAGGGATGTTATCACTTTCACCAGGAGAGAGTCTCAGCATCAGCTGGAAAAACCTTTACTCCACTTTACTGCAGGTGGAAGATGTATGAAGCCTGACACTGTGACCCAACCTGGAGAAATACACACTCTGAGGAGTGGAAACACACACACACACACACACACACCTCATTTTTCACTTTCCAAACAAACATTCTCAAGATTTCTGCTCATCAACTTGCTATATTTTATAACTAGCTTCACCACTGACTAGCTTCCTACTAGCATAGCCGCTGACTAGCATACCCACTGACTAGCTTCCTACTCACTTCACCACTGACTAGCCTCACCACTGTCTAGCTTTACCACTGACTAGCTTCCTATTAGTTTCACACTGAATCACTCTTACTACTAATTTTTACACAAAACCTTCCACTGCATATAAACATCTTCATATATAAACATTTTAAATTCCACAACATTTTTCCAAAGCAGATTCCAATTGTTTTACAGAATCTGATCAAACTGAATCTTTTTCTATCCAATCCACCATTTTCTCGCTAATCTTTGACATTTGACATATCTATGTTTTTGACATAGACATTTTCTCTGTCTGTACACCTGACATACCTGCAGATGATCTCAACATACTCCTTATTTAATCTTTAATCATTCCACATGTAATTTATCTATATTAAATCGAGGCTCTGGACGTCTGCGGTTTCCTCTAAATGGACGCAGACGTCAGTGAGGTGAGCGTGAAACAACTTCAGCTTTCTCATAACTGTCACGTTAAAACACTTGGATTCACCCCGCGGCTCTGGATGGGTTTCAGCGAGCTGCAGACGCTTTCACATAAACACTTGCTGTTAGAGAATTACAGAAAAACAGATAATAAATCTTCCTCTTGTTATTGAGGTTAAGGTTTAAAACTGACCGACCATTTTTTTAAAAATCCGTCCCTTTTGTGTCCGGCAGCGAAGTCGGAACGTTTCACGGCTTTCACACGTTTTTGTCGGGTGTTGTGAAGAGCTCGTTACTGCGCTGACGAGTTTATTAGAGCGGGAAAATACAGTCTTATGTAGCCACGACTCTTTCCACTGATTCGTTCTATTGAGTCAGAATGGAAGAAAAATAACAGAAAGTGTGTTTCCATGAGCGCTAATAAAGTTCTGGTCAGAGGCTGGGAGGAAATGTTCAGGCACTTTAAATCGTTTCTGCGGTGAAACATGACCGGCTTTTATCACAAAATAATCAACAACAAAGTGATGGGATGAAGTCTTACCTCAAACCTCTTACTACTCCTCACACTGCACCTCACTGCCTCTAACCTCAAAACCTCTTATTACTCCTCACACTGCACCTCACTGCCTCTAACCTCAAAACCTCTTATTACTCCTCACACTGCACCTCACTGCCTCTAACCTCAAAACCTCTTATTACTCCTCACACTGCACCTCACTGCCTCTAACCTCAAAACCTCTTATTACTCCTCACACTGCACCTCACTGCCTCTAACCTCAAAACCTCTTATTACTCCTCACACTGCACCTCACTCCCTCTAACCTCAAAACCTCTTATTACCCCTCACACTGCACCTTGCTCTCTCTTACCTCAAAGCTCTTACTACCCCTCACACTGCACCTCGCTCCCTCTAACCTCAAAACCTCTTATTACTCCACACACTGCACCTCACTGCCTCTTACCTCAAACCTCTTATTACTCCTCACACTGCACCTCACTCCCTCTAACCTCAAAACCTCTTATTACCCCTCACACTGCACCTCGCTCCCTCTTACCTCAAAGCCCTTATTACCCCTCACACTGCACCTCGCTCCCTCTTACCTCAAAGCTCTTATTACACCTCACACTGCACCTCGCTCCCTCTTACCTCAAAGCTCTTATTACACCTCACACTGCACCTCGCTCCCTCTTACCTCAAAGCTCTTATTACACCTCACACTGCACCTCGCTCCCTCTTACCTCAAAGCTCTTATTACCCCTCACACTGCACCTCGCTCCCTCTTACCTCAAAGCTCTTATTACCCCTCACACTGCACCTCGCTCCCTCTTACCTCAAAGCTCTTATTACACCTCACACTGCACCTCGCTCCCTCTTACCTCAAAGCTCTTATTACTCCTCACACTGCACCTCGCTCCCTCTTACCTCAAAGCTCTTATTACTCCTCACACTGCACCTCGCTCCCTCTTACCTCAAAGCTCTTATTACTCCTCACACTGCACCTCGCTCCCTCTTACCTCAAAGCTCTTATTACTCCTCACACTGCACCTCGCTCCCTCTTACCTCAAAGCTCGAATATTTCTTTATTGGTAATATTTTAATTGTGTATACTTCGTTTCCACTCTGTTTACACAGCTACTAGAAAAAAACTTTTGTGCGAAACATCGAAACATTTGGTTTCATAACCCACAGGAACTCCACATGCTGAAATACCTCCAGTTAAATGATGTAGTGTAAATAATTAAAGTTGATCGTGTGTGTAAACGAAGGGCCTATGATGCACTAACAAACGTCGTCGTGCCGCACAAAGGTTCAGACTCACTAATCTGTTTAATAAACAAAGCACGGAGGCCGTAATTAATATCACTGGCCTCCAATTAACCGCCGCCAGAGTCGACAAGGTGATGATTAGAAACATGACGCCTCGTCTAGGTTTCATTATGAGAGCTGTGTGTGTGTGTTATGTGTGTGTGCTTTTCTTGCTGCCTGTTTACATCTCATGTTCATATGAGAACATTTTCAAAAGTGTTAAAGAACGCTTAGAGGTTCTACTGTATACAGAATCCTTTAAACAGACTCACAAAATGAATCTGTTTTGTGATAGAAAAATATCATCGAGAATCAAGGGGAAGGTGTACAAGACGGTGGTGAGACCAGCCATGCTGTATGGTTTAGAGGCAGTGTCACTAAGGAAGAGACAGGAGTCAGAGCTGGAGGTAGCAGAGCTGGAGATGTTGAGGTTCTCTTTGGGAGGGACACGGTTGGACAGGATTAGGAACGAGTACATCAGAGGGACAGCTCATTTTGGACGTTTGGGGGACAAAGTTAGGGAGGACAGATTAAGATGGTTTGGACATGTCCAGAGGAGGGAGAGTGAGTATATTGGTAGGAGAATCTTGGACATGGAGCTGCCAGGCAGGAGGCAAAGAGGAAGGCCAAAGAGGAGGTATATGGATGGAATAAATGAGGATATGAAGCTAGTGGGTGTAAATGTTGAGGATGCAGAAGATAGGGATAGGTGGAGAGAGATGATTCGCTGTGGAGACCCCTGAAGGGAAAAGCCCAAAGAAGAAGAAGAACACAATGAATTTGTTTCCTGTCAGAATTTATTCGATTATAATCTAAAAACCGTTATTTATCCGATAAAACTTTTAAAGAACCCTTCAGGATCATGAGTAACTCCAGAAAGGTTCCCGAATAGAACCCGTCTGTGTGTGTGTGTTGAGTGTGTGATACACGTTCTGAATGATTTCTAATCGATCTCTTTTTAATACAGAGAACCTTAAAAGGTTGAATGTTGTCTTGTTTAATATATCCTTAAAGGTTCTATGTAGAACCCTACAGCAGTATTCTAATGGAATCAGTAATTAACCAATAAATGACCTTTAAACAAGTCTGGATTACAAACCCTGTGCACTTCTGTGCAAATTATCCTATTAAAAAGTTTAATGTGGAAATTCTACATCAGTTTGTTTTCAGGTTCCCTGAAGAACTCTCCTAAGACCGTATGATGAACTTGAAAGTCCAGATTTATACAAAACCTAACCCAGAGAAGGCACAAAGGGTCAGCAGATGTGTGTTTGGTGGAACCAGGTAAAAGGGGAACCCTATCAGAAAGGATTTCATGAAGAACTCACATTCACACATTCTTTATTCTAAAGTAAGAACTCTTGTTGTTGATCTTTTGGCTGGTCCCTACATGCGTGAGGGGTCAACACAGCAGACCAACCTGTCCACACGACACTTTGGCACAGGTTTTACACCAGATGCCCTTCCTGATGCAACCCTCCCATTTAATCCAGGCTTGGGACCAGCACTGCATCCAGTGGCTGGGAATCAAACCTGGGTCTTTCACATGGCAGGCAAGAAACCTACCACTAAGCCTCCAGTGCCTAAGGTAAGAGCTCTTAATTATACAATAAACTCTTAACGAACCCTTAAAGAACCCTTGATTTTTTCTAAGAGGGGACGTATTAACAAGGTAATTGTGTGGCAGAGGATTATTGGAAATTGCTACTAGACACGTCATATTGATTTTGTCGGCCATTTTGTTTTTAAACTCCTCCTTTTGATCATGTCAACCATTTTGTTTTTAGACTCCTCCGTTTTATTTCATCCTGCATTTTGTTTTTAGATTCTTCTTGATTTTGTTGGCCATTTTGTTTTTTGACTCCTCCCTTTGATCGTCAGCCATTTTGTTTTTAAACTCCATTTTTTGATTGCTTTTGGTATGTTTGTGGGCAGCACGGTGGCTTAGTGGTTAGCACTGTTGCCTCACAGCAAGAAGGTGCTGGGTACGAATCCTGGGTTTGAACAGGCTTTCTATGTGGAGTTTGCATGTTCTCCCTGTGCCTGCGTGAGTTTACTCTGAGTACTCCGGTTTCCTCCCACAGCCCAAAAAACATGTACATTGGGTTGACTGGTAATTCTAATTGATGGACTGGTGACCTGTCCAGAGTGTACCCCTGTGTTTTGCCCAGTGTGTGCAGGGATAAGCTCCAGCAGATCCCCATAACCCTAATTAGGAATAAAGTGGGTATAGAAAATGGATGGATGGTTTATTTGGATAGATCCGGTTTGAAATATTATACTTAAACATACTTAAATAAAACCAAACCTAACAAAATAAATAGTGGTAAAAATAAAAACTGGTTATTGAATGAATTGGGGGTATAATGGGGGTAAAAATGTTATTCATTACTCACTAGTGGCAAATAAAAAATTAACATGTTGACTGAAAAAAATTAAATGTTTCTTTGGCAGCTTAGGAAGAATTATTAAAAAACACTTAAAAAATTAACTATTCATACAGTTTCTACATAAAACTACATGATGTTTGGATTATGATTCTAAGTCTAAATAAGTTATATTAAAAGCTGAAGAGATCGTGACAGCCCAGAACGAGCGTGGTGATGCTTCCACACAGCTTGCACATGTCATGATCTGGTCCTCGTCCTCATCCTCGCCACAGGAGGTGTCGGTTAATGACGAACGAGCGTCACGCTGGTGTCATGTTGTTGACGAGCGTATTTAACGCAGCGTGAGTCTGCGTGTTCGCTCCGTTCATCACGACGCCAATCAAACCAAAGTTCACTGTCTCTGACTCATTAACATCATCCTGCAATCACAAAGTTGTAGTCATGTGATTCCTGCACATCTCAATTCTCCAGTCTGATTGGTCAGAAAGTTTCCATCACAGCACCTGTGAGTCACAGCTATATTTATGTTAATATAACCTACTAATACGATATCGTTTCCATAGTAACAGCCCCTTCTCAGGGACTAATCACAGGTACGGTGGATATTCTGTATAAATTATATACTGTGTTTCTGTTAAGGAGATAAGCTGCATGTCTTTTTTTTGTCATTCTTTAATCTGGCTAAGCATTAATTAGCATAAATAATTTACGTGCATTTCCAGATATCCTTTTACTTGATCTGGTCTTTAACTGAAATTTGCATGATATATGAATTTAAAAAATTTATATAAAAAAATAAAGAATTAATCTTCCAATGTCCAAAACTGCACAAATGTTCAGAAATGATATATTTTTTAAAAGTTGTCCAGTTTTAAGATAAGAGTAGAGGTTAAAATAAATAAATAAATAAATAAATAAATAAATAAATAAATAAATAATGAAGAAAAAAGTTTCCCTTAAAATATTACTACTTTAATAACAAAACCAAAATAAAAATAAAACAATCAAAATTTAAAGGAGAACAAATTAATTTAGGAATTTTGATTCTAAATAATATTATTAAAATTAGTATAAAAAACAATATGCCTGAAATAATAATAATAATAATAATAATAATAATAATAATGAAAATAATTACCATTTTGAAAATATCATTTCTGATATATATATATATATATATATATATATATATATATATATATATATATATATATATATATATATATATATAATTGGAGAAAAATATAAATAAAAAAAATAAAATTTAACCTATTTTTTTAACAAATATAACAAATATTTATATATTTTTTTGTTTTTTGTTTATGTAAAAAGAACAGTTTCATTAAATGTAAACTAATTAGAAAAAAACACTACAGGAGTCTTTCTGATGGAGTGTTTACGTAGTAAAAGCTCAGATAAATGATGTAGCTGTAGCGTTGCAAGCTAAATTCTCTGAAGAATATTCTCTGAATATTTGCTTTAACTTTGTGCGACTGATGCAGGATTTCAGAAGATGCTCCTCAAGAAGGACTTGATGAACCAGGCTTTAGCGCCTAGATCCCGAGAAGAGAGAAAGAGAAGAGGAAACGAAAGAGTTTCATGTCATCTTGAGAGAGATCTTGAGAGTTCTGTCGAGTTCACGCTCCGAGGGCGTCAGGAACGAGGTGACGAACACGGCTTGTCCTTAACGGCTCTCTGCGCTCCTCCTCCTCCTCCTCTTCGTCCTCCTTGATGTCGAGCTCAGCACCGAGGAGTGATTTCACATGCTTTAATGTGACGTGTCTGAAACGAGGCTCACCAAACACCGTGCAGAGAAATGGAGCTGAACTAATCAACTCGGGCATCTTCGCCATCAGACCTCCATCAGGACCAGACATTTAGGCCGCACGCTTCAGCAGGAGCGCCCCTTTAATTCTCTGATTTATACCGTAAAACCTTCATCAGCGAGACCTACAAAGTGCTTTTATATAATATCACATCACACCAGGAGTCAGCTCAGCACATGTGGTGCGTTCACTTGCCTTAAAATTGTCTGGAAATTAGATGTTTTTCTTTTCGAGTTTTACGCTGTAAAAAAAGGAGTTTTATGATATTCAACAATGGTGTGTTCATTTTCTTTAAAACTGTCTGTAATTTTTTTTCTGAGGTAAATTCTTGCCTTTATACAGTACACATCAAATCAAAGAAAGACTTTGAGGAGGTTAATATATATATTATAATATTACATAATGCCAAGAGCAATTTTATAGCATGTGGTACGTTCACTTGCTTTAAAATTGTCCATTTACTTAAAATAAAAACTGCTTTATCATAATAAAAATAATAATAATAATAATAATGATAATAATAATAATAACAATAGTAATAATCCCATTTTAATCAAATTCTTGCCTTTATACAGAACAAAGCAAATCCTAAGTAAACTTATAAGGAGGTTTATATAATATAATATAACATCTGGAACTAGTAAAGTTCTGTGGGTTGTTTAATTCCTTTAGAAAATGCTTGCAAATGCCATTTTTTCCCTTATGTTCTATGTAGAAAACGTCATCAGTGAGAAACACAAGGAGTTTTATACAACATTATAAAGCACCAGGGCCATGCGGTGCGTTCACTTGCCTTAAACCTGTTTATTTTCTTTAAAAACAAAGAAAGTGCTTTTATAATTAAAAATGAAACTTTATCTAATGAGAGTTTTATAAAATAGCATATAATATCATGGACAAACTGGAAGCCAGAGGTGCATTCAATGGCCTTAAAATTGTGTGTGAATTGTTTTTAAATTCTTGGCTTTAAATCTGTTCAAATTGAATAAAAAAAACTACAAAAAAAAGTTTCAAATGCAATCTTAAAAGCTTGTGGTTCGTTCATTTACCTTAAAATGCCCTGTAATTTCTTTTTTTTCTTTATATTCTGTGTAAAAATCTTCCTTAGTAATTAAAGGATTTTTTTAAAATATAATTTCTATAATTCTACGGAACGTCAAGGACAAGCACCAAGCTAGAGCTGCGTTCGATTGCCTTAAAACTGTCCTCAAATTTGAGTTCATCCCAAATGAACGCTATTTTTATTTATTTTTTTACTCGAAACTGAAATATTGGCATCCAGCCAGCCATGAGGAACATGGAAGGAACCAGAGATTTGAGTCTTGTCTTATATTTTGTTGCATCAGACCTCAAAAATAAAAAATGAAAATCTTTCTATGATGCATCAGGCAGCATGATCGCCCGAAGCGTGAGGAGAAAAACAGTCCTAGAAAACATTGGGTTTTTTTTAGATCCTCACCTGTAGCTCCCTGACTCATTTTTTTTAACACCCTGTCAAAAACGCCAGTATGTGGTCTGAGCCATGCAACCGAACCAAACACACTCTTCCTCCTCCTCCTCCTCCTCCTCCTCCTCCTCTTCACTTTTTCCACAAAATTTAAATCCCGTGTTAAATCCAGACGTCTCCACGACAATCCTGCTCACTTTTTAACGATCAGTTATCATGCAGCTTTCTAACGAAGAAGGGAAGAGACGCTGAAGCCATCGTGACTCTGACTCTACCGGTGACTCAGACGTTTCTGTCACTTACTTTCTCCTCGTAGTGAATGTAGGAGGCTGCTCCAGGTCCCAGATACTTCACCAGGCTGCTAACGACGGCGTCTCGTCTGTCCTCCAACTGAAAGGAAGCAAGAATAGAGAGCAGCTTTATTTAATGACGAATAACCATGACGGAAAGGAAACGACAACAAGGCGGCGAATAAACCGACAGAGTTCTGAGTGAGGGATGATGGAGAGAGTCGAGAGGAAGAAAATCGATCAAACCCTTGAGATGGGTTGCGGTCTTCAATTCTGGATTCCGATCGGTCGGAAAGCACAGATTCGTTTTCTCTGGTTTATTTTTTACAGAAATAGTTAAGTTGTCTATATTTGTCACATATACACATTACTGCACAGTAATAGCACTAGATTACTATGTGGTTGCTATAGTAACAGCGCATTCACAGGCACCATGCGGTCCAACGATCCACAGAGGATCAACTGATTCTAAAAAAAATGTTTTTTACTGTTTTCCGTAAAGTTTACGGAAGGAGTCTTCAGTTTTAGGGGATCTGCTGGAGCCTATCCCAGCACACATTGGGCAAAATGCAGGGGTACACCCTGGACAGGTCACCAGTCCATCACAGGGCCACACATACAGACAGACAACCACACACACTCACTCCTATGGGCAATTTAGAATTACCAATCAACCTAATGTACATGTTTTTGGACTGTGGGAGACCGGAGTACCAAGAGTAAACCCATGCAGGGAAAACATGTAAACTCTACACAGAAAGACCCCTGCTTGTTCGAACCTGGGTTCTTCTTGTGATGAGGCAATAGTACTAACCACTAAGCCACCACGCTGCCCCAGCTTTGTAACAATCAAAGGTAAAGCAGGAACTTAAAGATTTTTTAGGATGACTCCTCAGACAAACATGGCTGCCTTCAAACATCTCAAAACACAAGAACTCGAACCTTCGTTCTTCAAGTACACACACACACACTAAAAGTGACTCTTGAGCTCACTCTAGTTGCTAAGTAGTGTTTTAATCCTGTCCTTACCGAGCCTTTGATATTTTTTATTTATTCATTTATTTTTCCTGTATTGACATATTGCTCTACATCTTCTCATCTCTGTCAGTTTTCTGCCTCAGGATTTGAATCCACTTTTTCAGACAAGGACACAGGAGTTTACACTTCTCTGAGGCTCTTCAGAAACACGGCAATATTTCTTCTTCTAGAGATAGAAAGAAAAATACAAAAAGACGGTGAAGGTTTTCTGTTTGTTGCTTTCTTTTTCTAGAACTTCGGCAAGAATTTGTTGTGGAATCATCGAAGCCATTGGTTGTAATGTGACCTGATGATTTTTTGGAGGCAAGTGGACAGATAGGGTGCCAATACTTTTGGACTTTCACCAGAATATACATAACCCAGTTCGCTGTATTGTCCCGAGTGTTTTGATGTCACATGTGGACATTAGGCTGTGTGCTGAATACAGGTGACCTAAATGCAGGTGAAGCTGAATACAAGTGTGCTGAATACAGGTGTGCTGAATGCAGGTGTGCTGAATACAGGTGTGCTGAATACAGGTGAAGCTGAATACAGATGAGCTAAATGCAGGTGTGCTGAATACAGGTGTGCTGAATGCAGGTGTGCTGAATACAGGTGTGCTGAATGCAGGTGTGCTGAATACAGGTGTGCTGAATACAGGTGTGCTGAATGCAGGTGTGCTAAATACAGGTGTGCTGAATACAGGTGAAGCTGAATACAGATGAGCTAAATGCAGGTGTGCTGAATACAGGTGTGCTGAATACAGGTGTGCTGAATGCAGGTGTGCTGAATACAGGTGTGCTGAATACAGGTGTGCTGAATGCAGGTGTGCTGAATACAGGTGTGCTGAATACAGGTGAAGCTGAATGCAGGTGAAGCTGAATGCAGGTGTGCTGAATACAGGTGAAGCTGAATGCAGGTGAAGCTGAATGCAGGTGAAGCTGAATGCAGGTGTGCTGAATACAGGTGTGCTGAATGCAGGTATGCTGAATGCATGTGAGCTGAATACAGGTGTGCTGAATGCAGGTGTGCTGAATACAGGTGTGCTGAATACAGGTATGCTGAATGCATGTGAGCTGAATGCAGGTGTGCTGAATACAGGTGTGCTGAATGCAGGTGTGCTGAATACAGATGCTGATCAGCTGCACAGATCAGAGTGGTGTGTGTGTGGTTAAAAACACGAATGAATCTGAATGAAAGCTCGTGTTATGGTGCGGGCAGTACGGTGTGTGTGTGTGTGTGTGTGTGTGTGTGTGTGTGTGTGTGTGTGTGGGCGATGAGAAACAGATGAAGCAATATCACACTCAGTCAGAACACACACTGAAGTTTCCTGCGCTGATGATTAATACAACGAACAGTTTGGTGAAACTTCACGCAATTTTCTGTTCCCGTGAAGTTCCCGAGTCTACAGCTAGCGGCTTTAGCTTAAGCTTTGTACGTGAGCAGCAAGGCTAATGTGGCTAATGGAAGTTTACGACAAAATGAACTGTTTTTCCTTCACTGATGAAAGTGACGAGACGAGCTGTTATCCAAAGCCGCCGTCACGTCGGATTTATCCAATCAGGAATGTTGATGCAGAGAATATGCAAATGAGAAGACGGTTGCAGCGGGGTTTAGGGAGGTAGAGGGTGAAGCAAGGGCAGATGATGAAGAGCAGGATTTAGTGTTTACCCCGGATAAAGTAGGAGCAGTGTGAAACCTCTAACTACTCAACCCCAGGATTCACTAGGACCCAGGGGAAATATTTAGGGTGTGAAAACCCCCCAGTGCGATCAGAATTGAGCTTCGTGTCTTGTTTTAACCAAAGTGAGCTTGGAATTCTAATGTTCACTAACCGTCTGCTTACGTCTGGTGTTTACGCTGCAGATGACGAGGTTGGAGAAGAGGTGCGATAAAAAAGGGCAGATTAATTTAACACGCTTCAGTAAACTGCATATGCCGAATCGAAAGTCACCTCTTCGGGGACGTCTCCTGACAGCCGAATACGGCAAACGCCTCCATTTTCACCTCGTCGTCTCAATATCCCTGCACAGCTCTGAACTGTACGCAGCTGCAAACCTCTGGGACAGACCCTAAAATTCTCTGGTGCCATTTCTGACGCTGTGCCTTTCCACTCGCTCTCGCACCTTCTCTCTCTCGCACATTTTCACCTTCTCCGCCTCCTCCTTCTCGTCGTCTCTCACCTCTCGGCTGTTCCAGTAACAGTCCTGAACCCCGGAGATGAAGCCCACCAGCGCCGGGCTCCCGCCGGGACTGCTAGCGTCAAAGGTGACCCCAAAAGGGCAACTTTCAGAGGGATGTGCCACGATCTCACCTGAGAAACCTTTCTCCTTCCAAAATGCCTGGAAAATTCAAGATACATAATTTAGCCAAGGAAAACGTATAAATTAGCAAAAGAATCATCTAGAACGGTTCATGTGCAATTAAATGAATAGTTTATCCTGGCATATGTCCATAACTAATTATACACAAAACACTCACTGTTACAGATCACAGAGTGTAGCCCCGCCCCCTCGTTTTCTATTGGCTGGCAAGAAAGTTCGAACGATTCGTCCTTTACCCTTCAGCGAATGGCTAAATCTTCCCAGTTTATACCTTAAAGGGTTCTTTCAGGATTTCAGTGTAGAAGTAAAGGTTCTAGAGGAACCACTAGAGGAACAACCTGAAGAACCGAAGATTTAAACAAAGTTTTATGGAAATATTTCGGCTCGATTCGACTCCAGGAAATTGACGGATTTAGTGTGAGAGGAAAATTTACGTAGCTTTTCCTCCGCGCTGTCCCTTTAAGGCCTGTTTAAAAAGTTTTCTCCTTTTCATTTGTAGTGTCGGTGAAGTGGCAGCAGAGAGAAGGTTCCCAGCAATCCTTACATAAATGTGCAATTTTGCATAAATCCATGCATTTATAATTATTCATTCTCATTATCTCAGTCTGCGAATACACAATATGTGCTGAGCCGCTTACATAACCGCATAACTCTGAGTCTTTCCATAACTCCATACTTTCTAAAAACAATGTTAAATCCCTTCCCCTAAACTCCGAGTGCTATATGTATATATTTATATATTTAACGCCAGAGAACTCGGCTTCTCTCGGCGTCTGAGCGATGTTCGATTTGCCCGAGATAAAAGGAATCGTTATTAAAATCAGAGCATGTTTCTTCTCCCGCTCTGCAGCTTCCTTCAACCATTAAGACTTAAAAATAAAATAAGACTTCATAAATTACTGATGAGTCATAAATGTGCTAAGCTTCTCTGATAAACACTCGCGTAATCAGACTTTAATGGGAAATGACTAATGTAGGGTAAAGAACATTTAAACGCTCTTAAACGCTAAAGCATGAGAAAAAAAATAATAATACAGAGTGAAAATTCTTTCAGAATGAAGTTAGCCTCCTTAAAGAATGGGTCACGCTTATAGTGATGTTTCAATGATGAACAATATCAAAGCTTACTAACCAAATTCAAGTATTTTTAAATAAAGCTATAAGAAAATGATGATAAATAATTACATTATTTATTAAATGGCAACAAAAATCACTTCCTAATGAAAAGGAAACAAATAAATAAAAATGCTGCAGTCTATTCTAATCGCTTTGATTACATTGATAATTGATGTGGAGATAAATAAATAAATAAATAAATAAATAAATAAATAAATAAATAAATAAAATTAAAAATGAACAAATTACATTTTAATAAAATATATTTGATAAATAAATTAAAATAATAAAATCTAAAAATAAAATATAATAAAAGTATATATAAATATAGTAATAGTAATATAGAATAATAAATATAGTAATTATATTTATTGTAAAATATAAATAAAAATAATACGTTAAAAATTTAAATAAAAAATAAATAAAAAATTCTGATATGATTTAGTGTTGCTGATAGTATTGTAACATTAAAAAAACAAATATCATATGGAAGAAAATAAACAAATAATTTAATTAATTAATTAATTTAATTAATTAAAAAAGCACATGACTGAAAGAACACCACAGTCATGGTGCAGCAGGGTGATGGTAGCATCATGCTTTAGAGCTGCTTTTTTGGTGGAAGCACAAGTGGTTAAGGCTCTGGGTTGTTCATCAGAAGATCAGGGTTCAAGCCCCAGCAATGCCAAGCTAACACTGCTGGACAATTGAACCCTTAACCCTCTCTGCTCCAGAGGGCACTATATCATAACTGCCCCTGCGCTCTGACCCCAACTTCCTCAGCTGGGATATGCGGAGAAAAGAATTCCACTGTGCTGTAATGTCTGTGTGGCGATAATAAAGGT
>NC_080725.1:22207500-22215000 GCF_019097595.1 Hemibagrus wyckioides
ATGAGTCTAATCTCACTGAGTCTAATATGAGTCTAATCTCACTGAGTCTAATATGAGTCTAATCTCACTGAGTCTAATATGAGTCTAATATGAGTCTAATCTCACTGAGTCTAATATGAGTCTAATCTCACTGAGTCTAATATGAGTCTAATCTCACTGAGTCTAATCTCACTGAGTCTAATCTCACTGAGTCTAATATGAGTCTAATCTCACTGAGTCTAATATGAGTCTAATCTCACTGAGTCTAATATGAGTCTAATCTCACTGAGTCTAATATGAGTCTAATCTCACTAAGTCTAATGAGTCTAATCTCACTGAGTCTAATCTCACTGAGTCTAATATGAGTCTAATCTCACTGAGTCTAATATGAGTCTAATCTCACTAAGTCTAATCTCACTGAGTCTAATATGAGTCTAATCTCACTGAGTCTAATATGAGTCTAATCTCACTGAGTCTAATATGAGTCTAATCTCACTGAGTCTAATATGAGTCTAATCTCACTGAGTCTAATCTCACTGAGTCTAATATGAGTCTAATCTCACTGAGTCTAATATGAGTCTAATCTCACTGAGTCTAATCTCACTGAGTCTAATATGAGTCTAATCTCACTGAGTCTAATATGAGTCTAATCTCACTGAGTCTAATATGAGTCTAATCTCACTGAGTCTAATATGAGTCTAATCTCACTAAGTCTAATGAGTCTAATCTCACTGAGTCTAATCTCACTGAGTCTAATATGAGTCTAATCTCACTGAGTCTAATCTCACTGAGTCTAATATGAGTCTAATCTCACTGAGTCTAATCTCACTGAGTCTAATATGAGTCTAATCTCACTGAGTCTAATATGAGTCTAATCTCACTGAGTCTAATATGAGTCTAATCTCACTGAGTCTAATATGAGTCTAATCTCACTAAGTCTAATGAGTCTAATCTCACTGAGTCTAATCTCACTGAGTCTAATATGAGTCTAATCTCACTGAGTCTAATATGAGTCTAATCTCACTAAGTCTAATCTCACTGAGTCTAATATGAGTCTAATCTCACTGAGTCTAATATGAGTCTAATCTCACTGAGTCTGATATGAGTCTAATCTCACTGAGTCTAATATGAGTCTAATCTCACTGAGTCTAATATGAGTCTAATCTCACTGAGTCTAATCTCACTGAGTCTAATATGAGTCTAATCTCACTGAGTCTAATATGAGTCTAATCTCACTGAGTCTAATCTCACTGAGTCTAATATGAGTCTAATCTCACTGAGTCTAATATGAGTCTAATCTCACTGAGTCTAATCTCACTGAGTCTAATATGAGTCTAATCTCACTGAGTCTAATCTCACTGAGTCTAATATGAGTCTAATCTCACTGAGTCTAATCTCACTGAGTCTAATATGAGTCTAATCTCACTGAGTCTAATATGAGTCTAATCTCACTGAGTCTAATATGAGTCTAATCTCACTAAGTCCAATGAGTCTAATCTCACTGAGTCTAATCTCACTGAGTCTAATATGAGTCTAATCTCACTGAGTCTAATCTCACTGAGTCTAATATGAGTCTAATCTCACTGAGTCTAATATGAGTCTAATCTCACTGAGTCTAATCTCACTGAGTCTAATATGAGTCTAATCTCACTGAGTCTAATATGAGTCTAATCTCACTGAGTCTAATATGAGTCTAATCTCACTGAGTCTAATATGAGTCTAATCTCACTAAGTCTAATGAGTCTAATCTCACTGAGTCTAATCTCACTGAGTCTAATATGAGTCTAATCTCACTGAGTCTAATCTCACTGAGTCTAATATGAGTCTAATCTCACTGAGTCTAATCTCACTGAGTCTAATCTCACTGAGTCTAATATGAGTCTAATCTCACTGAGTCTAATATGAGTCTAATCTCACTGAGTCTAATATGAGTCTAATCTCACTAAGTCTAATGAGTCTAATCTCACTGAGTCTAATCTCACTGAGTCTAATATGAGTCTAATCTCACTGAGTCTAATATGAGTCTAATCTCACTAAGTCTAATCTCACTGAGTCTAATATGAGTCTAATCTCACTGAGTCTAATATGAGTCTAATCTCACTGAGTCTAATATGAGTCTAATCTCACTGAGTCTAATATGAGTCTAATCTCACTGAGTCTAATATGAGTCTAATCTCACTGAGTCTAATCTCACTGAGTCTAATATGAGTCTAATCTCACTGAGTCTAATATGAGTCTAATCTCACTGAGTCTAATATGAGTCTAATCTCACTGAGTCTAATCTCACTGAGTCTAATATGAGTCTAATCTCACTGAGTCTAATCTCACTGAGTCTAATATGAGTCTAATCTCACTGAGTCTAATCTCACTGAGTCTAATATGAGTCTAATCTCACTAAGTCTAATCTCACTGAGTCTAATCTCACTGAGTCTAATATGAGTCTAATCTCACTGAGTCTAATCTCACTGAGTCTAATATGAGTCTAATCTCACTGAGTCTAATATGAGTCTAATCTCACTAAGTCTAATCTCACTGAGTCTAATCTCACTGAGTCTAATATGAGTCTAATCTCACTGAGTCTAATATGAGTCTAATCTCACTGAGTCTAATATGAGTCTAATCTCACTGAGTCTAATATGAGTCTAATCTCACTAAGTCTAATGAGTCTAATCTCACTGAGTCTAATCTCACTGAGTCTAATATGAGTCTAATCTCACTGAGTCTAATATGAGTCTAATCTCACTGAGTCTAATATGAGTCTAATCTCACTGAGTCTAATATGAGTCTAATCTCACTGAGTCTAATCTCACTGAGTCTAATATGAGTCTAATCTCACTAAGTCTAATGAGTCTAATCTCACTGAGTCTAATCTCACTGAGTCTAATATGAGTCTAATCTCACTGAGTCTAATCTCACTGAGTCTAATATGAGTCTAATCTCACTGAGTCTAATCTCACTGAGTCTAATATGAGTCTAATCTCACTGAGTCTAATATGAGTCTAATTTCACTGAGTCTAATATGAGTCTAATCTCACTGAGTCTAATATGAGTCTAATCTCACTAAGTCTAATGAGTCTAATCTCACTGAGTCTAATCTCACTGAGTCTAATATGAGTCTAATCTCACTGAGTCTAATATGAGTCTAATCTCACTAAGTCTAATCTCACTGAGTCTAATATGAGTCTAATCTCACTGAGTCTAATATGAGTCTAATCTCACTGAGTCTAATATGAGTCTAATCTCACTGAGTCTAATATGAGTCTAATCTCACTGAGTCTAATATGAGTCTAATCTCACTGAGTCTAATCTCACTGAGTCTAATATGAGTCTAATCTCACTGAGTCTAATATGAGTCTAATCTCACTGAGTCTAATCTCACTGAGTCTAATATGAGTCTAATCTCACTGAGTCTAATATGAGTCTAATCTCACTGAGTCTAATATGAGTCTAATCTCACTGAGTCTAATATGAGTCTAATCTCACTAAGTCTAATGAGTCTAATCTCACTGAGTCTAATCTCACTGAGTCTAATATGAGTCTAATCTCACTGAGTCTAATCTCACTGAGTCTAATATGAGTCTAATCTCACTAAGTCTAATCTCACTGAGTCTAATATGAGTCTAATCTCACTGAGTCTAATATGAGTCTAATCTCACTGAGTCTAATATGAGTCTAATCTCACTGAGTCTAATGAGTCTAATCTCACTGAGTCTAATCTCACTGAGTCTAATATGAGTCTAATCTCACTGAGTCTAATATGAGTCTAATCTCACTAAGTCTAATCTCACTGAGTCTAATATGAGTCTAATCTCACTGAGTCTAATATGAGTCTAATCTCACTGAGTCTAATATGAGTCTAATCTCACTGAGTCTAATATGAGTCTAATCTCACTGAGTCTAATATGAGTCTAATCTCACTGAGTCTAATCTCACTGAGTCTAATATGAGTCTAATCTCACTGAGTCTAATATGAGTCTAATCTCACTGAGTCTAATATGAGTCTAATCTCACTGAGTCTAATCTCACTGAGTCTAATATGAGTCTAATCTCACTGAGTCTAATCTCACTGAGTCTAATATGAGTCTAATCTCACTGAGTCTAATCTCACTGAGTCTAATATGAGTCTAATCTCACTAAGTCTAATCTCACTGAGTCTAATCTCACTGAGTCTAATATGAGTCTAATCTCACTGAGTCTAATCTCACTGAGTCTAATATGAGTCTAATCTCACTGAGTCTAATATGAGTCTAATCTCACTAAGTCTAATCTCACTGAGTCTAATCTCACTGAGTCTAATATGAGTCTAATCTCACTGAGTCTAATATGAGTCTAATCTCACTGAGTCTAATATGAGTCTAATCTCACTGAGTCTAATATGAGTCTAATCTCACTAAGTCTAATGAGTCTAATCTCACTGAGTCTAATCTCACTGAGTCTAATATGAGTCTAATCTCACTGAGTCTAATATGAGTCTAATCTCACTAAGTCTAATCTCACTGAGTCTAATATGAGTCTAATCTCACTGAGTCTAATATGAGTCTAATCTCACTGAGTCTAATATGAGTCTAATCTCACTGAGTCTAATCTCACTGAGTCTAATGAGTCTAATCTCACTGAGTCTAATATGAGTCTAATCTCACTGAGTCTAATATGAGTCTAATCTCACTAAGTCTAATCTCACTGAGTCTAATATGAGTCTAATCTCACTGAGTCTAATATGAGTCTAATCTCACTGAGTCTAATATGAGTCTAATCTCACTGAGTCTAATATGAGTCTAGAAAGGAAGATTTTATTAGTCAGTATAGAAAGAAAGAAAGAAAGAAAGAAAGAAAGAAAGAAAAAAGAGAGAGAGATAGAAAGAGACTATATTAGTCACTGGACATGGACAGTGTGTGCAGAGAAATAAATAATTTATGATGAAAAAAATAATTTAAAACATGTTTAGAAAACATTAAAAAAAAGAAATGAAATAAAAGTATAAAAATTAAATTCAAGATAAATACAAGAAAATAAAAAATAAACATTACAGAACATTATTAAGAGGCATTAAATGCATTAAAATATAAATATATATAAAAAAGTAAATAACTAAATAAGTAAATAAATTAAATTTCTTAATTAAATATAAAAAAAATCATATTAAAATCAAAAATATTTATCAGGAGGCAGGACAGGCGTCTGGGCTAAACCCTCATTAATGACGGCGCTAAACATCTCCCACATAAACAGCTTCATTTCAGCAGTTAGTGAGTGGGCTGCTGCGGATTTACTAAATAAATAAATAAACAAATAATAAAGTGTTTTAAGTGATGGAGCGTGGGACATTGTGATAAAAGCAAGGTTTTAAACGAGGGTTTTAATTGCAGGTGAGATCTGCTCTTCATCACTGGGGTGAGATCAGACCTCCGAGACGGCTGGAGGATTAGAGAGAAATAAATGTGTTTTTAAAAAATATGTATAAATGGACCATTTAAAAAGAAATGCAGGAAGAGATCTGAGATCTGATTAAAGTGAATAAAATGCTGAGAATAAAACAAAAAATTTTAAAATGTTTTAAATGTTTCATTTTATTAAAAATAAAAAAGTTAAAAATGTTTACATTTTATTATTATTTTTTTAATTTAATTTTTAAAAAAAGCTTTGTGAAATGGGAGCAATATATCGTGTATAAAGATCCTGTTTGTATTTATTGATGTTGAAAGTGATTTTTAGAAACATTTAACGTTGTGGAAGTTATTTTCTGTTTTCGGGAACAGCAGCAGTAAACACTCCATCTCTCACCAAAAACTAAAATAAAACTCGGACATGAGGAAAAATTTTTAAAAGCTCAAATTGTTCAGATTTTTACAGGAAAGAGAAACAAAAACACTGAAGGACTGCAACTCAATTTAAAACAGTTTCCACATATAGCTATCACCCCATAACAAGTCCCGCCCACTTACAGCCAAAGATCCGGGGTTAATAGCTTGCCAGAAAAAAAAATGTGTTACGATGAGACTTCAGAAAACAGAGTTAAAACTAAAGTTAAGTTACAGCTTTGTTCCAAAGCACTGACACTGGAGGCTCCTTCCATATCTGACCAATAAACACATTTCTCCAGACAGAAACTTAAGGAGTGAGAACCTAAAATTTGAAGCATCTGCTGTACAAGTCCTTGTGAATGAGCTGTTACTATAGAAACGGGACAATAGGAGCTAAGAGAAATGTTCTAGGGAAATGAATAATCCGTTCCAGCCGCCCAAAAATATGACCAATACAAAGTGTATATAAACTGTATGGCTGCTTACAAATAACTGACCCAAGCCAAGCATTCCATGCCCTCACAGGAAGTCGTGCCACCAAGCCTGGGCTAAAAATAAAACAGTCCGCCCACGCCACCAATCTGTCAACAAAAACATACCCAAAAAATCACCTAGCTTTTGAACAAATCCGAAAGGCGACATCAGTATCGTGGGTTGACTCTTTCCAAACAGCTTTCACTGACTGAAAAAAACGTGTAAAAAAATCGTAAACTTGCTTCGCTCGGCTTCGCTCGGCCTTCCACTGATGCTAACGAGTTTTGAACGGCTCTCAGACGTATGCGCGACTTAGCCGACGTTCGGTTCAATCGTTTGCCGAAAATGCTTCGTGTGGTCTCCTGTCTTGGAGCTGTATTCAGTGTATAAATAAACTAAAATTAAATAATTAATAGTTGCAGTGATTTTATTTGTCCTTAAAATAACTTTATTATTTTATAACTTTATAAATCAGTTCATAGATAAATAAATAAATGTGATGGTCATTGAAATATCTTTTTTTTAGACACATTCGGTTCACATCTGAAGAAAAAAATTCCAACGGAGAAATAAAGAAATCAAAAAAGCAAAGCATTCTGATGTTCTCCTGATCTCTGGTCCAGGAGCAGGAAGGTCAGTAAAGCCCTGATGATGATGACGATGATGATGATGATGATGATGACAGAACGAGAAATCATAAAGAGATGGATGGTGCTGAAGCTGAGGGAGGATGAAAGAGATCCAGCTTCGGAGTTTCAGAGTTTCAGTGAAGCACTTTAAAGTCCTTTAAGGTTATAAAAATCCTCCCATGCAGCTGATTTAATAACGAGGATAACTTTTCTATCGCAGTCGACCTTCGCCATTTGGTGATATATTAGTCTTATGCTGCTGGAGCGGCCGGTCCTTCAGGCTGAGATCTCCACTTCTACACACAATTCTCTCGTAAAGTCAGAATCATTCGAAACTTTATCCAGAGAAGCTGCTGATTTTTTAGAAAGTCCAAAAATAAGACGCAAATATTGCAAATACTCAAGTGTATCTGCTAGGAGCAAAAGTATGTGCACCCCTCCCCTGATCATCACTCTCCATCAGTGTCCTGTGTTGAATATCTGAGGGGTAAGGAGGAAAGAAGAGAGGAAAGAAGGGAAGGAAGGAAGGAAGGAAGGAAGGAAGAGATATGTAAATATTCAAAGAAAGAAGAAAGAAAGAAAGAAAGAAAGAAAGAAAGAAAGAAGTTGGAGCTCA
>NC_080725.1:22220000-22225000 GCF_019097595.1 Hemibagrus wyckioides
AAGAAAAAATGGACAAGGCGCTACAAGCTAACACATGGCAGCTTGACAACCGTGTGTGTGTGTGTGTATGCAAATTTAGAACCCTGTTTATATTCGGACACAAAATAAGGAGTTAGCGAACGCTGACAGCTGAAAAGGTTACAGAAAGTGAAGACGCTGCTTTTTCAGGAGGAAAAAGCAGGAACCTTTTCAGGAACTTTGGATTCCAAACATTTGTCTCCTATCCACAATTAAGCTTCATCAGAAAGCTCCAGAACCTAGCAAAGGCTAAACTAAGTTCTATGAAGAATTTGCTCAGTCTTTACTCTCTCAAAAGATTCCAGGAAGATTGTTCCATAAAAATGTTTACATTTCTATTTTATCAGTCATTTCTGAAAACTAGAACATGCTTAAGGTAAGCGATTTCTGGAATTCTAGACGTTTCTCAGAACTTATAAATTGATAAACAGAGTTCCTTAAACGGTTTCAGAATTCTTCTCAGAAGATTCCCAAAACCTAGATCATAACACACAGAGTGCCATAAAAATTTCTGGACCTCTTTACTTCATCAGAACATCAGGGAATTCTGAAGATGCTATACAGGATTCCATAAAAATTTCCGGACCTCTTTACTTCATCAGAACATCAGGGAATTCTGAAGATGCTATACAGGATTCCATAAACATTTCCAGACCTCTTTACTACCTCAGAAGATTCAATAATTCTGAACATGCTATACAGGGTTCCGTAAAGATTTCTGGACCTCTTTACTACCTCAGAAGATTCCAGAATTCTGAGCATGCTATTCAGAGACTCCGAAAGATTTCTGAGCTTATTTACTTCCTTAGAACAGGATTCTATAAAGATGTATGAGACTCCTTGCTTCCTCAAAAGATTCCAGAATTCTGAGCATGCAATAAAAGATTTCCAGACCTCTTTACATTCTCCGAAATCCCAGGACATGCCATACAGTGTTCCATATACACTTCATCTAAAAACATTCCAGAACTTTCAGCACGCTAGACTGAGTTACAGAGCCATTGTTTAATTAGTGCCACTTCTATCACCTGGGTGATTGCTGAGATTTTTTCTTTCGTCTCTCAGTGAGAACATAGTTAAGCGTTAGATACCAGCTCCTGAAACATGCGGTCACTCGGCATGTGTGGTCTCCAGCAGTCGACAGTTTCCGAGCAACCGCATCACACTAATGACCAGAAACGTAGTAATGAGGCCAACGTTACTGCTCTTCTGATGTGTCACGACACGGCTCACACTGACGCCAACCGCTGATTACATTTTCAAACATCTGTCCTGACCTCCGACAGCTCGGCGGACGCCGGTCATCAGACGCAGGTTCTGCTCTCGCATGGCACAATTTACATGTGTGACTTAACAGAAATGATCAGCGAGGGTAACGTCATGCCGGAATCCTGCAGTGTGAAGAGTGTGACATCTTTGGGTTAACTGGAAATTTCTCCTTGGACGTTTTAAAGGCTATTTCAGGCCACATGTAGTGCACTATGTAGAGAGGAAGTCACGTTAATTTCAGCCTCGCCTTGTAGAAGACAGAAGAAAGCCTACCCCGATCAGGCATAACATTATGACCAGTGCCAGGTGAAGTGAATAAGACTGATCATCTCCTCATCATGGCACCTGTTAGTGGGTGGGATATATTAGGCAGCAAATGAACGTTTTGTCCTCAAAGTTGATGTTAGAAGCAGGAAAAATGGTCAAGCGTAAGGATTTGACCTTTGAGTTTGACCAAAAGGGCCAAAATGTAATGGCTAGACCACTGGATCAGAGCATCTCCAAAACTGCAGCTCTTGTGGGGTGGGTTGTTCTCTAGTGGTCAGTATCTATGGTTCAAAAGTGGTCACAGGAAGGAACAGTGGCGACAGGGGTCATGGGAGGTCAAGGCTCATTGATGCACGTGGGGAGCGAAGGCTGGCCAGTGTGATCCGATCCAACAGACGAGCTACTGTTGATCAAACTGCTGAAGAAGTTAATGCTGGTTCTGATAGAAAGGACTCAGAATACACAGAGCAAGACGGGTCAGGGCTGTTCTGGCAGCACCAACACAATATTAGGCAGGTGTTCATAATGTCAAAAAGTCAAGTCAAAGTCAAAGAAGCTTTACTGTCACTTCAACCATATGTAGCTGATGCAGTACACATTGAAGTGAAACAACGTTCCTCCTAGACCAGAGGTGCTACACAGAACACAGACAAAGTACAGTGACGCAGACAAACATAGAGCTATGACATAGAGATAAAAAAAATGTAACTATAATTTAAAAATTAAAATTAAACTAAAAAAAATTAAACTATGCTTAAGGTGCAGTCTTTAAGAACTAGACATACAACAGAAGTGCAGAGGAAGACAAGACAAGACAAGACAAGACAAGACAAGACAAGACAAACAACATATAGGCCGACTTTGTGCAATGAACAAGACAATGTGCAAAGAACAGTGTATACAGTGACTGCAGATATTAAAGCGACACATGTAAACAGGATTAATATAAATATATATAAATGTAAAGTGGCATGTGCGTGCAAACAGGACAATTTAGTGTGTGTGTGTGTCTAGCACAGTTCAGTTCAGTAATGTTATGCCTGGTCAGTGTATATATATATATATATTTATGTATATCTTTATTTCATTTTATACAACTGAGCACTTGAGGGTTAGGAGCCTTGCTCAGGGGCCCAGAAGTGGCAGCTTGGTGGACCTGGGATTCAAACTCACAACCTTCTGATCAGTAGCCCAGCTACAACATCCATGGTTCATCAGCCATTTTACAGAGTCTCTGGAGCAGAGAAAGGTAAGGGCCTTGCTCAAGGGCCCCACAACAGCACCGACTATACACAAACTGACATGTAGAATAGCAGGAAGTGACACAAACTCAACTTAATCCATTCCAAATATAAATGAAGACAGTTTTATCGTCACAGGCTGCAGGTGTTCCTCAGGTCCTCAGCACTCTGAACATGAACATGAGCGTCGTTCTCCTTTCACGTCGATCTCTGATCCGTGTCCTTGTGTTTTGTTGTTGTTGTTTGTTTAGCATGTCACGCGTGTTATTGTGATTTGAATCCCGTCTCCTCTTTCATCTTGTCTTCCTGCTGAGTCTTGATTGTGTTCACCTGCTTCCTGTTTACATCCTGATTGTTGTCTATTGATCCAGTTTATTGTCAGTGGAGTCCAGTGTGTCTAAAACAGCAGCTGATGCACATTTAGGGGCGAGATCGACTAGCGCGCTACGTTCATCACTCAAAATTAGCAGCTAACAGATCGCAATAATAAATCTTGTACCTGAATAAAATTAGAACCTTTTAGATAGATAGATAGACTTTATTGATCCCATGAGAGAAATTCTTAATTCGTTGATGGTGAGATACGGAGAATTCTGCGATAAATGCAAGAATTGCACAAACTAACACGGAGAGGAGGCAGAAACCCCTGAATGTATCGCTCATCGCCATGGTAACCGCAAACGGATAAAAAAAAGCAACAACATTCATTATTAAATAAAAGTCGCACATCTGAGGCAAATTTCACGATGAGTGCTGTATTTTTTAACGCCTCGTCCAATCCGGTTTCCTCTTCGTACGGGAAAACACGTGACATGTCTCGAGACACGAGAGCACGAGTCACTCGGAGGAATCTGAGGCAGCATCGCCTTTATTATTTATCCCCTTTGGACAGCTGCGTGAATCTCAGCAGCGCCTCGCTGCTTTTTAAGACTTGCTGTCAGCCGTCTGCCTGCACCTGATTTAGAGTCCTGTCGCTCGAGATAATGCACACACTGCCTCGTTAAAGTCGGCCCGGCTCGCCTCAGCACGGCGTCGGCCAATCAGGTGCGGCGGGGGGAGGAGCCTCGGAGAGAGAGAGAGAGAGAGAGCGAGAGAGAGAGAGAGAGAGGAAGCCGGGCCGCGTGATTGACGGGCGTTCTGCGTCATTGCAGCAGCGGGAGGTTTTATGAGATGTGTGTTTGAGAAAATGAAAGTCTCACACACTCACTCACTCACTCACTCACTCACACACACTCACACACTCACACACACACTCACACACACACACACTCACACAGATCTTTCTAACACACTCACCTGCCATGTGAGGGGGGCAGGTAACAATGACGGCTTTGCATGTGATTTTGCTCACGCCAGTCTTCACCTGCACGCTCTCTTCATCCTGTGAGACAACACACACACACACACACACACACACACTTTGAAGCCTATGGAACACACTCATAAAGCTGCATATGAAAACATCTCGAGAGATTTATAAGCTTCCCAAAAGGCACAGAGCATCAAAGTTCAGAAATCTTTCCCCACACACACACACACACACACACACACACACACACACACACTATTGTTCCAGAGGCAGAGCAGCATTAGTATGCTAGAATCAGTGTTCAGCTGTAGATAGCGCTACAAGTGGTAAAGCTATCAGATTAATTATTTTTCCCGGCACTGAGGTAGGAACGTCACTTCAGTTTAATATGAAGGAGCTCCTTCATCTGTTTTACACCAGAGGATTGATTCATTTTCTAGAACCACGGCTCCGAGCGTAGTGCAGCTACAAATCACCCGTTTATATCCGTGTCCTCGTTCTGGCATGAGGAAGGGAAGGAACTCGTACAGCAGATGTTCTACAGCGTGATGTGCTGAGGAATAAAAACGCTCGGACGGGACGATGTGAGCAACCTGAGCCTCCTACATCCATCTTTTTATCGTAGTTATCAGTGTGTGTAAATATTCCTCGGTTTATAAATGTTAATAACTGAGGAGAAACACGATCACTCAAAAAGTACAGAGAAAAAGAAAAGCTGGAAATATCTTCTAAGTAATGAATAGTCAATTCCAATGTTAGAGGCGTGGCCTGTGTGTGTGTTCCAGTGAAGGAGGCGTAACCTGTGTGTGTGTGTGTGTGTTCCAGTAAAGGAGGTGTGGCCTGTGTGCGTGTGTGTGTGTCTGTTCCAGTGAAGGAGGTGTGGCCTGTGTGTGCGT